>NC_084541.1:21611184-21651184 GCF_024500275.1 Phycodurus eques | reverse complement strand
CACCTGGAAGGAAACACAACACGGAACACGACGGCTTTCACGCCACTTTCGGCCACGTTAGCATCTGCTTGCGCTTTCAGTCGCTGTACTGATCACAACCAAGTACAAATACTTTACTTTCTCTACTTCAGTAGATTTGTTTTTGGAAGTCTCTGTACGTCACTTGAGTACTTATTTTCAGAATTACAATTATCTTTATTGGCCCGGTATGTTAAAACTAAGGCTGGAATAAACGAATATTTTAATAAACGACGAATCGAACAAAAACATTTGTTTGTGGACATTATTTCAAATTGACAGTGCAGAAAATGCACAAACAAATGATTCCATTATGATTCTATTCCCGGTTCGGTCCGTAACATCCGTCAGAAAATCGGAATCTGATTGGCCGAATGCGTGTAGAGGCGGAACTTCCGCTTAGCGAACGCCTCCGTCGAGCGCTATTTTGACGTCCGTCCATCCGTTTTCTGATCCGCTTCTTCTCACGCGGATGAATTTTAATTCATTTAATTTAATTTAGAAATCATTCATTACATTTTTATTCAATTTGTTTTCAATAAGAGACGCTACAATTCAATAAATAACACATACTGTAAATAGTATTTGTTGACAATTATTAAAAAATAGATATTTTACGACGTCAACCGCAAACGCTATTAGATTTGTGATTGGATGATCTAGGACGTGGAGGCGGATCTTCCGTGTCACGCCGCAAAGCAGACAACTCGTTTTCAGCGTCTATCCAAGCGTTAAGCACGCTCGCCACGCAGCGCGAGGACAAGCACAACATTGATCCTTGCGTTCATCCATACCAAGACCGTTCGCAAACCCAAAATAATACGGAACTATGAAAATTTTGTGCGTAACCCGAATTGTTCGTAAACAGTCATCCGTGACCCGAGGTTCCACTGTATCTATACTTTTGCCACCTCTAGTAACCTACTGATAATATTCTATATGGAGTTGCCAGACTCCATTTCCTGCTCTGTGGTTCTCATCACACTTTGTGTCCTCTGCATACTAGTGTTTGGACTTTGGAGGTTCCGGTATAGGTGTATTTTCCGCTGAGCGTACGGCTTGCCCTCACCCCCTTCCTCACGAGGTAGTAGGCCAGATCGGTGGCCAACATGTCCGGACTGAGCGCCGCCTCCATGGCGCCGGCATTGATCTGAAAAACCAAAGCCCAAACGACCTCTGAGTGACCTCCAAACGAGCGCTTCGCTAAGGCGTCCGCTGACCTTTAGCGTGGACACGACTCCGGCGGCGACCTGGAGGACGGCCAAGACGGAGTCGTAGCAGTCGAACATGGCCTCCTTGTCCTCCTGGTGGCAACAAATATACAAAGAACGGTTGGCTTTAAAATTCAATCTTGGATTCTTTCAATCATGACTTACAGAAAAACTATGAAAATGACAAGTTTTGCTTTATTTCTCCTGATACCGAACAAGCTTTCAATCGGTTAACTTGCATCAACTTCCACAGAAATGATACAAAAGAGGTCTTTGCAGATGATGTGAAAATAAGCACTTCCAAAAACACCTCCAGTTTCCAGATCATAAAGGTAGCTGGCAAACGGCAACGGACCTCCTCCGGCTGTCTCGTGTCAAGTCGTACAGTCGAGGTCAAGGCGACTTGGGCCAAAATGACCTCCGGGCAAAGGTTTCCAACACGTGGGGATAATTGATTGCTTTTGCGTAACGGATCAACGGGCACACAGCAAAACGATGGATGCGCTTTGATATTCTTCACCTTGAATTTATTTTGCATGCCAAACAAACAAACAAACAAACAAACAAAACAGCCTGGTGATAAAGCCAAACTGTAAAGATTTTTCAGGCTTTTTGGGTGGCCAGCGGCCCTGTACCCCAATGATGATAATAAATAATACATCTTTCCTCCTAAGCAGCAGCCGCATCATTTTTTTTGTGGACACTGTGAACCAAAACAAAAGCAATCTGTACTAAGATGAGCTCGACACGGAGCAGAAAGTGGAGACATCATCACAAGTCGCAGTTCACTGCTGTAGCTGTGAGGGCGCCGTCCACAGAAAGGTTCCGATTTGGGTGATGACTGGTGGAAAATGAGGAAGGGAGCCATGAGAAGGAATGTGGTACCTGCAGGTCTTTGTTGTAGGAGCTGGGAAGGCCCTTCAGCGTCATCATGAAGCCCGCGCACTGAAACGACACGAGCCCATCAACATCGTCGGGCCACTGGTATGAACAACGGCCTCTCGCTCCTCCGCCGTCTCGTTTCATAACACAGCGAGAGGACGTGAACGGCCGACCGACGATAAGTCGAAGGATGACGGACCGCAGACGACGTGTGAAAAGCAGGAGGACTTACTCGGCCAAAGACTCGCCCCGCTTTGCTCCTGATCAGCTCCAGACTGTCGGCGTTCTTCTTCTGGGGCATCAAGCTGCTGCCCGTGCTGCACCGCACAAATTTAGGTCAAATATGCGTTAGGGTAGCCTCGTCTGCTTTTAAGATAAAATGACACCCGAGACCTCTTTGAAAGACCTTTTCGATCAATCGGATTGGGTTCCAAATTAGTCTCGGAATTGCTTCATATATATTTAGTTACAATACCCGCAAAATTATGAGCTTTAACATGGAACCATAACTGTAAAAAAAGAATCATTTGAATAAATAGAGACATCTGCTTTTGAACTCTTGAGTTATTGGGGGCACTACGACAAACATTTTCACATAACATTCTCCATCCTTTTTGCACCGATTCAGCGTGCCCCTAATCCTCCTTTGCAAAGTTTTATACCACGGGCAAATAAATAAACCTCTGGCCCAGACTTTGGAGACCCTGGTGCCGACTAATGAAGTCAGAAAGCAAACATTGCGCTTTGTTTGCAAACAAAACATCCAACAAATCGACAAGTGTGTGCGCTAAACGTTAACACAATGTGCGCGCTCGCGCACGTGACAACATGATGTCATTGTTGTTTTACAAGCACTGTGCACACACTTAGAGGATATCTGAATATGATAATGAGGAACAGAGGCCTGACCTGTAGGCGTCAGACAGCGAGACGAAGGAGAACTCTTTGGTGCTGTACAGCAGAAGGTCCTCGGCCATCTTACTCAGATGAGTCGCACACAGCGAGGCCCAGAACAGGAACTCCGCTGACAGACACAGACACACACACACACACACACACACACACACTGAACCCATTGGTTTGATTGACAGCCGATAACGCGCTGCCGGACATACCAACAAAGTCTCGTTGTGCGGTTGCGTCCATGCTGTTCAAGCTGACCTCATCAAAACACAACTCTGTCAACAACACAGCGTCATTAAAACTCACAACACTTATATTATTAAGCATGTGAATATGAACGTCTGTTCGGACCTTTCCTCAGAAGCTCCCTGTCGATGTCAAACGGCGTTCCGGCGACAGCGCCGCTGAAACCACAGGAAGCCGTCCAATCAATACGGGACGTTTCCACATGAATGCGATCTTCGCCGTCCCAGATTTGGACAATCAAAAACACTGACCCACATTTCCAAGCTTCTAATATTTGTTCGATGACATTGTATTCCTTCCTTCCCAACAGTCTCTTGGCTGCACAGCTTCCAGTGCTTGTATGTCGATGTTAGACTTTGTGTCCAATCAGGTGTCAGCCTCTGTGTGTTGCCATGTCAAAGTAATCTGCCCAGGGCCTTCATAATCACAGGTGCTGGCCCCTTTTCTACCTTTATTAGCAATAGGACTGTTTCTTTTTTCAACCAATCTTATTTAGCTGGGATAGGCTGCAGCACGCCCGCGACCCTTGTGAGGATAAAGCGGTACAGAAAACGGGTGGATGGATGGATAGTTGAAATTGCCGAACAAGGTCACCAAGCTCGCCCCGGTTGACGTCAGCGTTTTCCCATCCTCTGGTGAGCCATATTGGACTAGCAAAACACTGTAGCGATAGGCACACATGAATAAATGTCATAATCAGCATCTCTGGAGAGTAGGATGTATTTTATGGAAATGTTTTTGTCATGTGATGAGGTCAACATTGATTGGTAGTGATGTACGTGGCACAATTGCTTGCTGTGAACTGGCGGTTTTATATAATTGCGTTAACGTCATAGTGATGGTAAGCGGCTCAAATGTAAGGTCATACCTGCCCAGAGGCAAGACGTTGACGCGCTTCCTGATCTCCTGCAGCCGCTCTACGTCACGCCGCAAAGCCACGGCATGACTTCCCGTCCACGCAGGAAGGCGAGAAAGAAGAAGAAACAAAGGGGGCGGCGTGAGATGAATACGAGGACCGTGCGCAAAGCAGGCAACATAGAAATCATTTCACAGGTTCGGCTCCTTTGCCATCGGTCAGCAAAGCCTGTTTTCGTGCTTTACCTCAGAATCCAGTGGCTCCATCTGATTGGCTGCGCTCGCTGCATGTGGGTGTAACCAGGAAACAGGACGTCTATCTCTCTAAGGAGAAGAATGGCTAATATTACTGCAGCCTTTTGTATAGTATATCCCTCGGTCTGTCTTATGCTGCCCCCAGGTGGCCAAGGAGCGCAAACCAGGAGCAGCAGCACAATGACGCAAAAGTCTAATTCTCTACATTTTATTTAATTGTGCAATTACTGGATGTCATATAAAGTACAATATTCGAGAGTGCTATTGCTATTGTTAAAAAAAACATGACAATTTCCCTTTTCTTTTTTTGGGGGGGTGGGTGGGAACAGATTAATGACATCTTCGTCCATCTGAATGGGGACAATTATTTTGGATAAGAGTGCCCAGGGCCTTCACAATCAGTGAGCAGATGGATATCAAGCATCTGGAAATTGCACCCAAGGATGTACCAGACTTGTCCACAATTCTCTTCCTGATATCTTGGCTGCTTTCTTTTGACTTTGCCATGATGTTACACAAAAAAAAGTGTGTCGCAGGTGTGTCTCGTTTAAATACAGCCACAGGTGTGTCTCCCCTTTAACTCAAATATCGGAAGCTTCCAAAGACATCATATCATCATCTGGGTTTTTCCAAATTCCTTCGAGACATGGCAATCTTACTTTATGTGAACTTCTGACTTTGAAGGACGTGATGAAAATTCCCCTAAAAAAATCCTCCTCTCGTTGTTCTGGCATTTAGTGAATAGACATAATTTTGGTCATCCTAATTGACCTAAAACTTGAAAAGTTGAAGCATGATTTCATGTCAGACAGTCAGAAAAAAATGGGTGTGTGTCTTTATATAGTGTTGTATGTAAACATCTGGTCTCAACTCGTAAGTGAATTTGTGATAGGCAAACTGCAACTATGCGGGGGTCCACCGTATAGCGCACGTGTCAAAATCTGGCCCGCCACATTATTTTATGTGGCCCAGGGGCAACTTCCATGATTCTTGCTCAAATCTTCACCAAAATTTCAAGCACTTTTTACTTAACAAAGCCCTCTTTACAGTAACTTGAACAATAGCTGAACAAACTTCTGATTTCAAAAGTAGTTATCCTTCAATTTGTTGTGTCTATGTAGTAATATGAGGAGGCGATGAAACATTTCAATGGTTTTATTGCCCCTCTGAGAGAAACCAGAACTAAAAATGTGTTGTTTGACACCTCTGGTATACCGTAGAGATGGTTGACTAAAAAGTCCACGAATAATTGAGTCAGTCCTTACACCCTATCACTATTTCAGGATCTTTAGTACACTACAAATTCCACAATATAAAAATCCTTATAGTGATTGAGGAGTAGGGAACGACGGACTAATTCCCAACACAACCATTGAGAGGTGGCGTGTTCGCTGTCTCCTTACGCTGTGGCACGCTCCACCATGGCGGAGATGAGGACGAGGGCGTTGTCTGTCAGCGTGTCGACGGCATCACGCAGCCACAGACGCATGTCAGTCACCACCTGCACCACAAACACGCATGAACGTCGTGCGTGCGTGGGAACTCACCCATGCAACACACTGCCCCCACCTGGTCGTTCCTGCTCCTGCCTGTGTGCAGCTTCCTCGCCGCCCCGCCAATCAACTCCTGCGCAAACACACACACACAGATAAACAACACAATCAACTGAATTAACAACTTTTTACTGGCTTCTAGTTTCAAATCTAGTTATTCGTCGATTTTTTTGGTGTATATGTAATGACATGAGGCAATTGCACATTTACTGTATATGTGTTCGCGCTCATGACGGCCCTCCAAGGGAAACTCTAACTACGATGTGGCCCGCAGCAAAAATTTGTTTGACACCCGTTCTCCAGTAACAGTACTCTCACTTGAGTACAATATTTGGCGACTCTACCCACCTCTGAGCAGCACTACATCATGCTTCCATGTATTTCCACTATTATTTTGACCTGCTCATGTAACTCTAGACTACAGACTATATTAATATATCTACAAATGAAAGATTTTGATAAGTCTAGAATAGAAATGGATCTAAAAATGACAGCTAGATATAGCTAGAAGAGAGTGGTCTAGATTCTCAACCAGTGTGCCAGTAAGATTTTACGTAATTGCTCCAAAAATTATTTATTTACAAGACATAATGCATCTTTTGTTAATCTATTTATGCCAGCGAGGCATAGTGACAGACAGAACAAATAAATGCTATTCTATTATATGACAGGAAGTAAATACAGTAATTAACGTATCCACTCTTTGTGACATTTTTGTTTGTTGGTGTGCAGAGAGATTTTTCAATTGTAAAACAGGTGCCTTGGCTCCAAAAAGGTTGGAAATGACTGGTCGAGAAACAGGTGATGGACGCAGAGGGAATAGATATTGAGGTAGATAGTAAGAAATACTTTGTCGTATAATGGATTGCCCAAGAACAAAGCGATAGCAATGATCTATCGAGATACACAATTATTCTACTGGCAGGATATGAAATAAAGTGATAGATCTACAAGTGAGATATGGTATATACAGTTAGACGACTGACCTCGAGTCTGCGTTCATTGGCGGTGTGGATGTCTTCGTCGCTGTCATTGAGCACAAACACGTCTTTGCTCCACTCCTCACTGATCTGCAACAACACCAGCAGCGTCTCCGTTAGCGTCACTGTGGTCACGTGACATTGATGACGTTCATCAGATTGTCTTTCACCGTGTTGATGTTTTTAGTTCGCTAGCTCGTGTTTGTGTTCTCTGCATCGTCCGTCCGTTTTCTTCCACTTATCCGTCACTCTGCATCATTTGCTCAATTCTATTTGATCAGTATTATGGCATTTTTGCACACTTTATTAGGCTTTACACGATCAGGATTTTTGGGGCCGATCAGAGAGTTTAAAAAAACAATAACCGATCACTAGATGCAGGAATGTGTCGATTTAAATGACCTGTCCATTTACTGTATATACTTGTGTACTTAATTGCTCCAAAAATTCTATTTACAAGAAATAATGGATCTTTGTTCCTCTATTTATGCCAGTGAGGCATAGTGACAGACGGAACAAATTAGATGGCAGGAAGTCAATAGACTCATGAATGGATCCACTTTTTGTGCCATTTTTGTTTGTCGGTGTGCCGTGACCTTTTTCAATTTAAAATATGTTCCTTGGCTCCATAAAGGTTGAAAATCACTGCTCTAGTCAGGTCAGGCATTCTAATCAGTCAGGTCGAACCAACATTACAACATGACAGAAATAATGGGTGCTAACTTACTGTAATGAAATTACTTTATTTTTAATTAAATTACTTCACCAACACCAAAACTTTAGACCATGATTCGACAGAACGGCGGCATGTTTACGTCCAACCGCTCGTGCTACCAATAGCTTGCTAGGCTACATAACGTTTTATTGCCTGCTCGCAAGCCGTATCGTATTCAAAGTGCGTGAACAAACCTCAAGCGAGCCTTAAACCAACGTGCTCTCCTGTCCTGAGCACCGGTGACACGTTTCCCCCCATTTTGTCCTTATAATACAAAGTCGGCGGGCTCCACTCTTGTCGTCGTCGCCACGGTAACGAGTGCATCCGGTCGCTTTTGAGTTGACAAGATAAAGCCCAATGATCGTAAAAAACAGGATGCGGTGGTATCGGAATACACGATTTTATTGCAGTAGTCTCACATAGTGCAATCGTGAAAGAGCACATTTGTCTTGCCGTCTGATCCGGCGGGCATTACGTGTTGCCTGTCTCCGACGTGTTGCCTGTCCCACACCGCCGACATATTTATTTATTTATTTTTAAATAACTTCATTGGCAGTTAGATATTTACAGTAGTACGTCAAAAGACACGCGAGAAGGCTAAAACTAAACTAGCTTTTGGATTCAAATATACTGCTAAATATACTCTTTTGCGGAGCCGATCGATCGGCAAATTATGACATTAAAGCCGATCGTCCGATCAGCGTATAATGCTAAATATCGGCCGATACTGATCAGCCCGATAAAATCGGTTTGAAGTCTACACTTTATATTCCTACTGACTTGCCGTACTTTCTACATTTGATAAAGTCCTAAATATATTTCAATGTAGTAAAGTACTAGAGTTACTCCAATTCCAGCAGACAAATTCCTTGTGCGTTTTTTTAACATGTTGATGTTTTTAGGCAGCACGTTTGCCTTGCAGTTCTGAGGTTCTGTGTTCAACTTTGGGCTCTGGCCGTCCTGTGTGGTGTTCATCTGCTTGCGTGGGTTTTTCTCCTCCATTCCAAAACTTCTTGTTAGGCTCATTGGCAGTCAAAATGTAACAAAAATAGGGTTTTATTCACGTATACAATACAGCCAGAGTGCACCCTTACTGTCTTGGGCTAACATGGAGACGCTAATGCGCGTTTTTGTCACGAATTGGATGGATTGGTGTAATGTTCTGCTTTCTGGTCTTCCTAAAACGAGAGTTTCAGATTTACAATAACCAAAAATTGTCTATATCTACCCCGCCAATGACTAGAGAGCAGTTCAGGGCGCCAGCTCTCCCGTAAGCCTCATGAGGAGAAGCAGGATAGATGGATGGATGGATGGATGGATGGAGAATGTTTTAGCTCACTTGTATGTTTGTTTGTTTGTTTGGTCTCTGGATGGTTTGTCAGTAAGGCCCCCTGACCTTTCACCTGTGTTGTGTCCGACTGTGCGAGCGGAGCGCGCGGCAGGTCACGTGACGTCTCGTTTTTGTTGTTCAGCAAAATGTGCAGGAATGTGGCACAGCCTCACTGATTCTGATTTGTGTGCGTGCGTGCGTGCGTGAGTGAGTGGGTGGGCGCGTACCACGTCCAGCCCTTGCAAAATGCCGGCCATCTCGTCTGCGCTGACCAGCCCGGCCCGGTGCAGAGCCTTGACGTAGGCTTTGCTGCCCCTCAGGTCGGCGTCCCACATGCGCCGGTCGTACGCTACGGACATGTTGAAGCGCTCCATCACTGGGTCGGTGGCACCCACGAAACGACCCCCCCACATCTTGGACCCCTGACGCACACAATGACAATGTTAATCCTAAACTGCTAAATCTGAATTTTTAGGATCACGCCCTTGCCATTAACTTCTTCAACAGTCGTCCTGTAATTTCATAGTGGCACTTTGGGGCCGTTATTACCTGACCCAGGGTTTTAGCTCCGTCACTCTGCATCATTTGCACAATTCAATGTGATCGGTATTACAACATTATTGTACATGTGGTTAAATTTCGTTCGCCTGTGCTTCCGAATCGTTGGTCTCCCGGGAGAACTCCGACTTCCGTCTGGCATGGGGTGAATGAAGACTTCGAGACACTTGGCGTTTGGGCTAATTCGATTTATTGAACAAGCCTTAGTGTCATAACAGCTGCTACATTGCCAGAACGACGAAAAAGCCCCCGAAAAGCCCCTGGATCTCAGTTTATCAAGGTTTAATTCTCTGGGCGTGGAATTAGCCCCTCGTTGGGGCACCCGTGAGAGGGCCGTTCCTCATGACCATATTTGGACTCGCACTCCCCTGCGGTTGTGTCTTTACTCTGTCAATCTCCACCCTCCCCGGGGCCCTTGGTTGCGATGATGAAAACCAGTCCTCTCTGATGACCTGACCCCAGTTGTAAATACCAGTCAGGTTTCGGTCAAGGACTAGCCAGAAATGCCACTATCCATATAACTGATTTAAGGATGTCCTTGGATTTAGACATACAAAGAAAAGATAGTTTGAGTGAATACAGGTCTCCCACCCTTTGACCTGTGCAAAGGAACTCTGATTGTGTTACTATTAAAATATACTACATACACTTTATATTCCTAATGACTCACTGTACTTTATACATTTGTGTATGTCCTAAATATATAGTGGAATGGAGTAAAGTACTAGAGTTACTCCGTATACAGCAGACACATTCCTTGTGTGTGTTTTTTAACATACTTGGGCAATAAAGATGATTTATTTAAAGATGATGAAAGATGATATGACTTTGCAAGAAGCACACATCCAACCACAGTCAACATTTACCCACAACATTAGGTGCACCTACTCTATCGACACATATACATGAAACATTGTGTGTTCACGTATACAATGTACATATATTTTAATTATTATTTTGTGTCAGACGAGTTCCTTACCTCTGCAGTCATCTCGAAGGAACAAAGTTGTCTCTTCTTCTTGGTGTTGATAGAAGTTGATAAATCAGGCACAGCTTGAATGGTTTGAGTCGTTTTAAAAGGAACAAACGAATAAAAGCTGAAAAGTGTGTGCGGGGGTGGAAACAGCTGTCTTTTTCTCTATATCTGTTCACACATGAAGCCTGTAACTTGAGTGACTAAAATGACGTCTGCCGCAAACAAACTCGCTCCGCTAGCTTGAGGGCCGAAATGCATCCTGGGATATAATTATGCAAACGACCATCCTTTGTCATTCTCACGAGAAAAAGAAATAAATTGTCCCAATATATTGACATTGGTTTCGTGTGAAATTACGTTTTATTACTCGATAATTTAGATATTTTGTTGCTTCTAACTAGGGTGTGTTTTGGTACCTGGGTACCAATGAACGTCTTGTTTCACACGGACTCTTTTGTATGGGACCAAAACGGCAACATGGAAGTGTAAGTCAAATATTTCTTTCTTTTATTCTATGGCTTTGTTTTCTTTCATTGATATACAAATATACCACATTTCATTCACTTATAGATGGTAATGCGGATGATTAAGCTTATTTCTTTACTGTTTCCGCTTACTGAAAGTTTTCATGTGTACCAAATGAACGTAAAATACACTATATACAGTATAGACTGTGCTATCTATCTATCTATCTATCTATCTATCTATCTATCTATCTATCTATCTATCTATCTATCTATATTATTTTCCAACTTATTTTCTGCCTATGTAGTGTAATGTTTGATAAATCTGCTTTCAACGTCACTGGAACCAAGTACATACAGTATATTAAATACTTGTAATGTACTGTAATTCCATAAGTGAACTCTGTATATCTTCTTCTTATTAGGAAAAATGCTCACACTGCTATGCTCAGTAACTATGAGGTAAGACAACGTCCTCCATCTCTTTGTTATCATTTACTTTCATTAGAATGTTATTGAAAGGATGTTGTTTGTGTAAACGTTTGTTAAAATGTGTGTACTGTATAAATGTTTGCATCAATTATTTGTTTAAATGTGTGTTTTGTATACATGGGTGTACTGTATGAATGTTTGTAGAAATTATTTGTTTAAATGTGTGTACTGTGTAAATGTTTGTCAGGTGTTCCAGCTGCTGACTGACCTGAAGGAGCAGAAGAAGGACAGCGGCAAGAGCAAACACAGCGCCGGCCAGCAGAATCTCAATACCATCATGTATGAAGTGAGCACATTATGTCATCTTCGTCTCTTATGTATCACACCGGAGGTGGCAAAAGTACTCACACACCCTGTACCTAAGTAGAAATACAGATACTAATGTATAAACAACAAAAATGGTAAAAGTAGAAGTAGCAATTCAACTCCTTCATTTAAAAACTATAGACTCTGAAATGTACAGAAGTACGAAAGTCAAAAGTAAAAATACATTTTACTGTCAATTATATACAATAACTGTTCCGATAACTTGGCACGATAAAAAAAAAAATAATAATAATCTCTCCAGACCAACTGGTTTCCTTCTTTTTTTAACTCACATCGTGTGTACTGGGCGGCAAGGTGGAAGACTGGTTAGCACATCTGCCTCACAGTTCTAATGTTGCGGGTTCAAATCCCGGCCCCGCCTGTGTGGAGTTCGCATGTTCTCCCCGTGCATGCGTGGCTTTTCTCCAGGTAGTCCGCTTTCCTCCCGCATCCCAAAAACATGCATGCTAGGTTGATTGAAGATTCTAAATTGCCCGTAGGTGCGAATGTGAGTGCGAATGGTTGTTTGTTTATATGTGCCCTGCGATTGGCTGGCGACCAGTTCAGGGTGTACCCGCCTCTCGCCCAAAAATAGCTGGGATAGGCTCCAGCACACCCGTGACCCGTGTGAGGATAAGCGGTACAGAGAATGGATGGATGGATAGTGTGAACTGAGGAGAAGAAGAAATATCACCGTGCATGTTGTTTTAAGAGCTGGCTGGACTTTTATCCTGTTAAAAGATTGCCCCACAGCTTTACCAATGTTTTAAACTGACTAACAAAACTGCTGAATTAGCGAATCATAACAACTACAAAAAAAAAAAAAAAAACTACACCGTACTTGAACTCCAGAAGCAGGCACAATGCAATTACCACCAATCATTCTTGATTTTTCAACTTTTTGAAGCCTCATTTTATAGACTTGGCCATTTTGTTAATGTTTCTATTTTGGCATGTTGTTAATAATACCTCTCTCTGGTGTGTCAAATTTATAAGATATTTTCACTTCACAGGGACTTTAAATAAGTCATTGGATGGGAATATCTTGCTTCTCCCAATCGGTTGCATCATGGTCGTTAATGCTCTCTGGGTTTGGTTCCTCCGTGGCGCTGATGTCCCCGTTTTATCCACCTTAAAAATCAATTAAGATCTCGACTGCGGATGAATTCCCTCTTTTTCTATGTCGTGTTGTCATCGGTAAAAAAAACGGGACTATTTTGACAAAGTAAGGAGTACAAAGTTCAGATGTCTGTTTTCAAATGTGTGGGTAAAAACAAAAAAAATCTCTTATTTCAAGTACAAACGGATGGAAGTAAATACAGTAACCAAGTAGTTGCACCAGTTTAGTTCCCACCCTCGCCGCACACATTTGTCTCCCACTCGTCTCCACCCAAACCCAGACGCTGAAGTACTTGTCCAAGACGCCGTGCAGCCGCCAGCGTCCCGAGATGGTCAAAGCGTTTCTGTCCACCATGATGCGTCACAAACTCACAAAGTCAGTCAAAGCTTCTTCTTTGTTTCATTCGCACGCAAAATACGAGACGCGCTTCTGTTTAGGTTGTGATGTCATTTCTATGCCGTTTTCACGCTTGACCAGGGCCGAGAAGCTGCAGCTCCTCAACCACCGACCGCGGACCGCAGTGGAGATGCAGCTAGTGAGTCTTTTTGCCTTTGTTTATATCCTCATCAGGTCAAAACAACAAGTGCAGATTTATTATGTCACGGCCAAAAATGCCAGCAACCGTCCCCAACGGGTCCACGCGGCGTACAAGCAACATGGCAACAATTGGTGGAAAAGTACGTTCGTTATGGACAATCCGTGACGAGCACAGAAGTCCAATAACGGGCCGTTCCTCCCAATCACGCCCTGCCGGGTCTCACTGTCAATGCCCACGTGAGCATTGAAGTCCCCCAGCAGAACGATGGAGTCCCCAGCGGGAGCGCTCTCCAGCACCCCCTCCAAGGACTCCAAAAAGGCCGGGTACTCTGAACTGCTGTTTGGTGCATAGGCACAAACAACAGTCAGGAACGGTCCCCCCCGCCCGAAAGCGGAGGGAGGCTAGCCTCTCGTCCACCGGGGTGAACCACACATCCGCTCGGCGCCTCTCACCGTGGGCAACTCCAGAGAGGAAGAGAGTCCAACCCCTCTCGAGAGGACTGGTACCAGAGCCCGAGCCGTGTGTGGAGGCGAGCCTGACTCTATCTAGTCGGAACTTCTCGACCTCACGCGCCAGCTCGGGCTCCTTCCCTGCCAGAGAGGTGACGTTCCACGTCCCTCGAGCTAGCTTCTTTAGCCGGGGATCGGATCGCCACGGTCCCCGCCTTCGGCCGTCGCCCAGCTCACGCTGCACCTGACCCCTGTGGCCTCGCCCACAGGTGGTGAGCCCAAGGGAAGGGGGACCCACGTTACCCTTTCGGGTCGTGCCCGGCCTTGGAGCCCCGCCTCCAGGCCTGGCTCCAGGGGAGGCCGCGGTGACCCACGTCCGGGCAAGGGAAACTGACGTCCATTCATGTTCATTTGAGCCGTGCTTTGTCTGGTCCCTCACCTAGGACCTGTTTGCCATAGGTGACCCTGCCAGGGGCTTGAACCCCCAGACAACTTCGCTCCTAGGATTACTGGGACACACAAACCCCTCCACCACGATAAGGTGACGGCTCAAGAGGGGACACACTTGTACAGTATGACTTGTATCAAAGCCGGCCTTTAAAGAATACTAATACTGGACTGACTTGTGGTTGCCATTTGGACCTTTCAGCTACAGCCTGGCAGCCATTACAAGCATTCGCATGTTTACAGCACGCGTGTGGTTGAAAGTGTGCTTTTGTGTGTGTGGCGTTTGCTCGTCAGATGGTGGAGGAGAGCGAGGAGCGTCTGTCAGAGGAGCAGATCGAGGAGCTGATCCAGACCATCGCAGAACTTCTGCCCGGCGAAGACGCGGCAACGGCCGATGCGGAGACGGCTTGAGCGGCGTCGCGCTCGCCGTCTCGAAACGTGCCTCCTTCGTGTCGTCTTCAACAAGCTCCCGAGCCCGATTAGAGAAGTCGCGACCAATGCGACGGCATCCGTCGCTACATCAGATCGTATTGAAGTCATCTGTAAAATGTCTTTTAGTTTTGTCCCGAGCTTTCCAGATGCTCTTTGAATGCAGCACAAAAAGCAGTTAATAGAATGTCACATCATGAAGCGCTGTGCGATATATGGACGATGACAACCAGGGGAAGGAAGTTAAGCTTAAAAAGGTTTTGCGCTTCCTGTTGGTTTGTGGCATCGCTTTTCCTGTTTTCACACGGCAACACTGTGAGGCGTCGTAAAGGTTGTAGGTTTCATTCCCGGCACTGCAGCTCGTTCCGCCTCTTCGGCTGGAGATCCTTTATTTGTCGCCGTCTCCGTTTTCTGCAGCGCTTGCCCTCGTTATAGTCACTTGGGAGACGGAGCCGATCGCTTTCGGGAGAGACACCTGTGGACAATTTAGAGCAGGGGCCCCGTGGGGCGTTCCTCTGTCTTCCTCCGAGGGCCGCATACAGAAAAATTGAAAGATGTGCGGGCTACTTTGACATTCTTTGACTCTAATAAACACGCGGAAACCAATCCATCAAGCAATTGTACAGTATACGCAAGTCATTTTGAGAAACCGCTACATTGCAGCTTCCTGTTAAGGGCGATAAGGAAAACAGTTTGGGATTTTTTACGATTCTGCGCTGGCCCTGAGCAGATCTCCTTATTCACAAACAAAAAATAACATTTGTAATAATCTGACATAATTTAAACCAGTGTTTGCTTGAGGATCATAATCATTGTGAAATGTTCACAAATCAAACCTTGATGCAGAGCAGAAAGTGGGAGGAAAACATTTTTCCTTCTCAAGTTGCTTTATTTCTCTTTATTCATGAGGCATAAACAGAAATTGTCTTACTATATTAATTGTAAAGTGGTTTCTTTGCATACTTATAAAAGCTCTATATTATGGCTGCAACTCATTTGAATAATTGATTAATCTGTAGATCATTTCTTCGATAAATTGATGAATCAGATAAAACTTTTTAATTTCCATCTCTGTATTCATTATTTCAACTTTACAGTGGAGAAAATGCACAAAATTCATGATGATACTGTTTTGGTGTGTAACATCTGTCAGAAAATGTTGATGATTGTTTTTCCATAGTAAAAGCAGATGTTTGCAAAAAACAACTAATCGGTCTGCTTTCATGGTCGACCATAGAAATCTGAGAACATTTCTGAAATTCTGAGGATTTGGGCCGTTTTACATTAAACAAGGTCTCTAAATGATTAATCGATAATCAAAATAGTTTTTGATTAATTGTTGCACCTCTATATAAAAGCAATTTATTAGCAGTCGTATTCAGTTGCATCACACATGGCTGATGTGGGTGGCGCAGCCTCCCCACACACACATTTTCAACATCACCGTTCTAAATGTTATTTTTTGCATTTGCCTTGGGCCGCAAAAAAATGGTTGGCTGGCCGCAAATGGCCCGTGGACTACAGTTTGGAATGGGGAGAGCAAGCGCAGTCCGCGCAGGAAGAGCGAGATTCGAACCCCGAACCTCAGAACGCTGAGGCAGACCGGATGAACAAACAGATGCCTTAAATGAGGTCATTCGTATCTGTTGGCTGTAAACGGAGCACCCGACTCGTCACCACTCAGTCGCGAGTTTGTGTTTGTTTTGTTTGCTTTGACAACATCGAGAGCGGCGAACGACGCCATCGTTATCGAGCGCATCATTTGCGTCACTTCCCGTGTGACCGTCCAGCCATCTGCTGGCACAAATCAATCATTGATTATTGATTGACGTGTTATTGTTGAGTCTGACTTCCATCGGGGCGCCTTTACTCTTGGATAAACGTTTTTAAAAGCAATGTGCTTTCACAATAAAGTGACAAGTGAATTACTTGAGGTGAGTTTCGCTTTCAGGAAACTCGTCGCTTTTAGTGAGAACGTAAAAAAAACAATTAACGTCTTTAAAATCTTTTTCGTGTCGAGTGCGGAAGTAAAAAGGAAAAAAGAAAAGAAAACGACGAGACGAGTACTACGATGGCGGAATTGACGTTTAAGGGTTCCGCCAATGGGAAGGCTCCAACCATGCGCTCGTCCAATCGGCGCCGAGCTTTCACAAGTGGGCTGTCTTGATCGTTTGTGCTTTTTTTTTTTTCCCTTTTTTTCTTTCTTTCTTCTTCTCTCTCCCATTTCCTCTTCCTCATCCTCGGTCGTGTGTGCGTTCTTGTTGACGCCTCCTCGATACTGCTCCCAACTTCATTTTCACGAGTACATGGCCGAAGCATGAAAGCTGAGAGCTTCCCAACGCGTCTTTGTGTTCAGTGGGAGGCGCGGGTGAGTCCAGTCCGTCCGAGCTCACGACGCCTGTTAGCGGCTAGCTAGCTGCTTATTTCGCTCTTCTTCGCGCTTCGTCGCGTTTTCCGGGCCGGGCCTGCTGCGCCGCGGTGCTTCAGCCGGAGGTTGGCTGCCGCAGCCCGGCCAGATGTGCCGGCAGGCCTCGACGGGGAGCGCGGAGCAAATTGACCTGTTGATGGCGCTGCTCCTAAAGCTCTCCTATCCTCACGTCATGGAACACACGTCCGCCCATCTTTGGCTCAGAACCGGGTCGTCTTGTGTTCTGCGTGATGGCAGCGTCCGTTCAAATCCGCTTTTGTAGACTGGAATATGCAAATAATCTCGTGTTACGTGACTTTGTCCAGCGCATGAACACCAATACTCCACGTTGATGTGAGCCGGGTCGGTAGAACCTTTCTTTCTATCAGCCATTTGTTGGGCCCCTTCGTGCTCAGAACCACCTAAGATATGCTCGTGCTTGTGGAGCCCCTCAGACGTCACATGAGCACACTCGACGGAGGCTCAGAAGCAGAAGCAAGCTCCTCGGTCTGCATATTAGACCTCTACGCTCCGAAGCAGAACCAGCTACGAAGTGTCGGACCCTTCTCTGCTCAGAACCCGTCAAGAAGCGTGAGAGCGAAAGGAGCGCCCGAGTCCAGCGAGCACACGAGTGTCGTGTTGTAAAAAGAGGAAGTGGATCCGAAGGCGGCGTCAAAACGAGGAAGTGTGAGGTTCTGCCAGGTCGGCCGCACTGTCGCCGAGAGTGAAAACGCGTAACGTCGTTAACTGTGGTGAACTCCGATCCGCCGCCGGGCGCTCGGATGGCCGCTTCTCGGGACCGTCCCGGGGAACCTCGAAGCGGGCGGGTCGCACGCCGGCGGTCACGTGACGCAAACGGCCTGTTTTTCTTGTCGTTTCAGGTGGACACGATGGACGCGACCCGGCCCGCGGGCCCGGCGGGAAGCTTCCCCAGCCTCACCTGAACGACCCGGCGGGAACCGGGCCGGCGCGACCCGCGTCCTCGGCGAAGATGCGAGTGAGCCGCTCCGACGTTCTGCTGGGCTGCGTGCTCCTTTGCTCCGCCTCCCTGCTCTACCTGGGCCTGAGCGGGCTGGACTGCCCCCCCGAAAGCCAGCGCTCCCGCTGGGCCGAGCTCCGCCGGGCCGCCTCGGCCGATCCCAACGCCTCGCTGAGCGAGCGCCTTCCCGAGGACACGCCCCTCATCTTCATCGGCGGCTTCCCCCGCAGCGGCACCACCCTGATGCGGGTCATGCTGGACGCTCACCGGGCCGTGCGCTGCGGCGAGGAGACCCGCGTCATCCCCAGACTGCTCACCATGCGCGCCTCCTGGAGCCGCTCCGTCAAGGAGCGCATCCGACTGGACGAGGCCGGCGTCACCGACCGGGTCCTGGACTCGGCCGTGCGCGCCTTCCTCTTGGAGGTGACGTCGTCACACGCGCGATCCTGCTCTGATTAGCCAAAATACATGAATGAATGATGCCCCCGAAAGGGCTTGAATTGCTTTTAGATGTCCCGAGATGGCGGCGAAGGACCGGAACGCACCGACACCGTGCGTGTAGCGTGTCGCCGGCGCGGGCGGAAGCTGGCATCTCCAAACGTGTCACCTTTTTCAAGGAAAGCAAAAAATAAATACAAATACGCCACGTTTGTTCGGCCATTAACATTGCGTCATTGTCGAAGGGAGCGAGGCATTTTCAACCCTTTTTCATTGGTCATAGGCTTTCCACGATCGGGATTTTTGGGGCCGATCAGCGAGTTTAAAAAAACAAAAACACATCACCGATCCGATCACAACATGAGCAATGTGTCTATTTAAATGACTTGTTCATTTACTGTATATACTTGTGTACTGTATAGTGAGTATCTTCAAAAGTATTCCCTCATCAGGTCATGTGTTCTAATCAGTCAGGTCAAACCAACATGACAGAAATAATGGGTGCTAACTTACTGTAATTAAATGACTTCACGCACACCGAAACACAGAGCACGATTCAATAGAACGTCGACATGTTTACGTACAAGCGTTAGTGCTAGCACTAGCTTGCTAGGCTACATAACGTTTTGCTGCCTGCTCGCGAGCGGTATCGTATTCAAAGTACGTGAACATACCTCAAGCGATCCTTGAACCAACGTCCTCTCCTGTCCCGCCCACCAGCATCACGTTTTCCCCCCATCTTGTTCTTTTTTGACCAACACAATACACGTGCAATCCATTGTTGTTGTCGTGGCCGTGGTAACGAGCGGTTGCGTTTGATTTGACGAAGCCCAGTGATCGTAAATGACGTCAAAAGACACGACAAGGCAAAAAATAAAGTGGCTTTTGTTTTCAAATATACCGGATACGGCGGCGACGCGGAGTAAATATCTTTTGCGGATCGACGAATTATGACATTAAAGCCGATCGGCATAAAATGCTAATTATCGGCGGATGCCGATCAGATCGGTGTCGAGTCTAGTTGGTCAATCACTTGTCCAAATAACACAAACGCATGGAATCGATTTGTGGAAAAAAGAGCTTGCGGTTTGACGCCAGCAGTCAACTGCGTTGTTCAGCTACACGTGAGGCTCAGCAATAGTGTCAGGAAGCTTTCTACTAGTTCAACCTTTGCACTGGCAGCCGGCGGCAGAATTCTCCAGAGTGCCGGCAGCCATTTTCGAGCATTTTGACGGAAGACCCGCAACAATATTGTCCCGTGAAAATATTAGCACCAAGCCTACCGAAAGAGAGAGTCGACTCTCTTTTTTGACCAGAAAAAAAATCATTCAAGCTTGTTTCCTTCTTTACTAATCGGTACATGAATAAGGATTGGTTTCACCAAAAACACATTTCTTACCAAAAAGTGGACAAAAGGAGCTTTTCGTTGGGGACAAAACTTGATTGACGCTGGTTTTTTTTTTTGGTTGTTGCTTTTGTGACACCTCAAACGCCAAATAATCATTTAGTTAAGGACATACGACAAAGAAACGTGGCGTGCGCGACGGTGACACACGGCATGGCCGAATTCCACATCAGTGACTTTTTTCCAAGGCTTTCGCCATTCACTCCAACTGCGTCATTGTTCCTCACAATCGCAAAACACACTTTCTACTATCTACTCTCTTATAACACACGTGTGCATTCCCTGTTGGGGCGTCAGGTGCCTCAACTTGTCCGACTCCAAACGTGAGGCGACGGGGCGATCGTCACCGCCCTTAATCTTTATCTTCTACTCAAAATCCGCGCTGCCGCCCACTGGCATCTGTTCGTCATTACAGTGGTTTATGAACTTGATATTAAAAAACAAACTGCTTGAGACCCTCCCTGTCACAAAATGTACTCGACGAATATACGGCGGTGGTGGTGAATGAATTTATAAAAAAAAAAAAAAAAAAAAAAAACGCTCGCACAAATTGATGTGACATCACACATGGGCAAACAAATATGTGGCCTGGCACTTCAAGCGCTATTAAGTCATTAAATGCACTCTGGCATGTACGCACACAATAACAAATGTTCAGGAAAACGGGCAAAATGTCGACGACACGGGCTATTATTAGTAGTTTGACGAGAAGAGGAACGCATCTCAAATGCTGATGGAAAAAAAACCGCTGTCGAGGAATTAGTGCTAGCGACGACACCAAGGTTTTAGCAGAAGGCGCCAAAGTAATACTTGAATTGCTTTGGCCTGAGCGCCAAAAGAGAGTCCGCTAATTTGCAAATGCCAAAGCACAAATATGCGGGGCTTCACTGTACTCCTCGCGCTGTCGGCCGCCCCCCCCGTCTCGAAAAATACTTCTTTTCTTAACCGCCGAGCTCCCGAGTGTGTTTTCACCCCATCCGGCTGTTTGCTGTAACTTTTGAGATTGTTGTTAAACTCTCTGTAGCACTTTGAGGTTTCTTGGAAATGGGAAATGCATACAAATACAATTTTTAGTATTATTTTCACTGAAAAGCTAAAAATGTTAGTTGTAAAGCTCATTTAAGAAACTTTTTCAGAGAAATTAGAAATGATTGTTTTCACTGCTGTAACTTAGCTGGTTTAAAAGATTCGAAGCAAGATGTACCCGCAGAGTCGGCCCGAGGCGTAAGGCAAGCGGCGCAAGTTCACAGCCGATCGATGCCGACCGACTCGAGAGAACGAATCCTTTGCGATCTGCGACGATTTCCCCAAAATGACAGTCTGTCAAAATAGCGACGGCCACTTCAGCTTGTCATTTCCCTAAAATGGCCGCCGAACATCCTTTCGTAGTGCTCGGGGAGTCGGGAACGAGCGAATGCGTCGGCGGTCGATTCGTGTTCAAAAGCTAAGCAAATTGCTAATCGCGAGTAGGAAGTACTTTACTTGGTGTGTTTGTTTTTTGGGCAGACGCATGTTGAATGTTGCAATGTGTGTGCGTGCGCGTCAGGTGATCGTGGGCCACGGCGAGCCGGCCCCCCGTCTGTGCAACAAGGACCCTTTCGCCTTGAAGTCGCTCACGTACTTGGCGCACATCTTCCCCAAGAGCAAGTTCGTGTTGATGGTGCGAGACGGACGCGCCTCCATCCACTCCGTCATCTCACGCAAGGTGACCGCCGCCTTCCTTTTGTTGTGCACGCAAAGACGCAGCGGACGCCTTCGCGCTGTCACCGTCTTGCGCGTTTGTTCGTCGTCCCTCGGAAGCCTGCGGGTATCTTCCTAACGGCCGTCTTATCTTGTTGGCGTTTCAGTGTCCTGCATTTTAGTTCAAATTTGTAGATTTGAAACGTTTTGAGACTCGGTTGTTATGAGATCTGCCTTCAAATGCAGCCCCCAAAGACCAAATATTCAAAGTCCAAATCTCTTTCGTGACCAATTGTGGTGTGCAAAGTATCTTGGGATCTGAGACTTTGTGAGAGCGTAATCAGGAAAGAGTTGGGTCACAATTGAGGCGGTCTCGAGGCTGTGTTTGAACATGATCTGCCTTCAAATGCAGCCTCCACAGACACCCAAATCTTTGTCATGGCCCATTGTGGCGTGCGTAGCATTTTGGGCCGGAGAGTCGTCACGAAATAGGAAGAGCACGTTTGAAGGCCTGGCAGACTTCTGACCTCATCCGCCTTCAAATCCAGCCTCCAAAGAGCAAATACTCGGAATCCAAATCTTTTACGTGACCGATTGCGGCGTGCGAAGCATCTTCAGGTATGAGAGTTTGTGAAGGAGAGTTTGTAAGCCACCATGGAAGTCTTTCGGCTGTGTTTTGACACGGTCTGCCTTCAAATGCAGCCTCAAAGGGCCAAATATTCTAAATGCAAACGTTTTTTTTCATGACCGAGCAGTAGCGTGAAAGCAAAGCCCGACGGTGTACGAGTGACGTGTCGTGCAAAACAAGAAGGCCACGACCGAAGGAATCTTTCAGTCGGAAGTGCGTCGTCACCGTCGTAAGCGTGAACGTGTCGGAGCCCGTTGTGTAAATTCGCTGGCGCCGCCCTCAGGTGACCATCTCGGGCTTCGACCTGAACAACCCTCGCGACTGCCTCAGCAAGTGGAGCAACGCGGTAGAGACCATGTTCAACCAGTGCGTGGCGGCCGGCCCCGAGCGCTGCCTGCCCGTTCGCTACGAGCACCTGGTGCTGCAGCCCGAGCGCGAGATGAGGAAGCTGCTGCGCTTCCTCGAGCTCCAGTGGGACGCGGCCGTCCTGCACCACGAGGAGCTCATCGGCAAGGCCGGCGGCGTCTCTCTGTCCAAGTGAGTTGTGACTCGCGCCTGGTAGAAAGGGGCCTAGAGGTATTGTGGGGAAAGTGGGCAGATTTGGTAAACATAAAGGGGTGTAAATATGGGAGATAGTTGGGGAACTGTTGTAGAAATGTGGGTAGATTGTATCAATAAAGGTGACTAAATGTGGTATATACGGTGGGTACGGGAAGTATTCAGACCCCCTTAAATCTTTCACTCTGTTATATTGCAGCCATTTGCTAAAATCGTTTGTTCATTTTTTTTCCTCGTTAATGTACACACGGCACCCCGTATTGACGGGAAAAAACGCAATTGTTGAGATTTTTATGAAAAAAGACAAACTGAAATATCACACAGCCATAAGTATTCAGACCCCTTGCTCAGTATTTAGTAGAAGCACCCTTTTGAGCTTTTGAACAGTCGTGAGTCTTTTTGAGAATGATTTGGGGATCCTCTCCCATTCCTCCTTGCGGATCCTCTCCAGTTCTGTCAGGTTGGATGGTGAACGTTGGTGCGCAGCCATTTTCAGGTCTTTCCAGAGATGCTCAATTGGGTTTAAGTCGGGGCTATGGCTGGGCCATTCAAGAACAGTCACGGAGTTGTTCTGAGGCCACTCCTTCGGTATTTTAGCTGTATACTTCGGGTCATTGTCTTTTTTGAAGGTGAACCTTCGGCCCAGTCCGAGGTCCTGAGCACTCTGGAGAAGGTTTTCGTCCCTGGATATCCCTGTACTTGCCCGCATTCATCTTTCCTTCGATTGCAACCGGTCGTCCTGTCCCTGCAGTTGAAAAACACCCCCACGGCACGATGCTGCCACCACCACCGCGCTTCACTGTTGGGACTGTATTGGACAAGTGATGAGCAGTGCCTGGTTTTCTCCACACAAGCCACCTAGAATTAAGGCCAAAAAATTCGATCTTGGTCTCATCAGACCAGAGAGTCCTCCAGGTGTTTTTTTTTTTTAAAAGCCAACGCCATGCGGGCTTTCATGTGTCTCGCACTGAGGAGAGGCTTCCGTCGGGCCACTCTGCCATAAAGCCCCGACTGGTGGAGGGCTGCAGTGATGGTTGACTTTCTAGAACTTTCTCCCATCTCCCGACTGCCACAGTGATCTGTGGGTTCTTCTTTAGCTCTCTCACCAAGGCTCTTCTCCCCCGATGGCTCAGTTTGGCCGGACGGCCAGCGCGAGGAAGGGTTCTGATCGTCCCAAACGTTATCCATTGTAGGATTATGGAGGCCACTGTGCTCTTAGGAACCTGAAGTGCAGCCAAAATGTTTTCTAACCTTGGCCAGATTTGTGCCTTGCCACAATTCCGTCTCTGAGCTCTTCAGGCAGTTCCTTTGACCTCATGATTCTCATTTGCTCTGACGTGCACTGTGAGCTGTGACAGGGGTGTGGCTTTCCGAATCAAGTCCAATAAATGTAATCAAACACAGCTGGACTCCAATGAAGGTGGAGAACCGTCTCAAGGATGGTCAGAAGAAACGGACAGCACCCGAGTTAAATATGTGACTGTCACGGCAAAGGGTCTGAATACTGACGGCTGTGTGATAGTTCAGTTTTTCTTTTTTCATAAATCAGCAAAAGTTTCAACAATTCCCTTTTTTCCGTCAAGACGGGGTGCTGTGTGTACATGAATGAGGAAAAGAATGAACTTAAATGATTTTAACAAATGGCTGCAATATAACAAAATTTAAGGGGGTCTGAATACTTTCCGTACCCACTTTAGATGGGTAACTGTTGTAAAAATGTGGTTAGATATTGTAGAAAGGTGGGCACATGTGGAGAAAGTAACTGTTTAAAAAAAAAAAAAAAAAGGTAGGGAGATGTGGCTAGAGTTTGTTATAAAAAAAAAAAAAAAAAAAAAAGGCGGGTAAAGGTTCCGGAATGGTGGCGAGATGTCGAAAGGTTGGGAGGTAACGGCCAAAGGTGGACGGATGTGGTAGATGTGGATCGCGTGTGCCCGTTTACTGTAGCGTACCGTGCGTCTGCGTGCGCAGGGTGGAGCGCTCTACCGACCAGGTGGTGAAGCCGGTGAACACGGACGCGCTGGCCAAGTGGGTGGGCCGCATCCCCGAAGACGTGGTCGAGCACATGGCCGAGGTGGCCCCCATGCTGGCGCGACTCGGCTACGACCCGCGCGCCAACCCGCCCGACTACGCCCGCGCCCCCCCGCTCGCTAAGCCCGCGCTGGTAACGACGTTCACCTTATAGATGTACACCACATAGAACTAAACCTACCAGGTACAACTAGTAAGTAAACCACATAGAGCCAAACTTGAAAGTTAAACGATAAAAGCACGGAAATGAGATCGACTCTTTTTGGAAGCCGACGCCGATATTTGGCAGACTCAAATTCCGAGACCCGGCTAATTTAAAAATTGTATAATGAATAAAATAACTTTTGGGAGTCCCTAAACAGAGGCAGCACATTTGACAGTTTTACAACAGAGGAAAAGAAGAAGATTGCAAGAATAAAGTCCTAATATTTGAAGTGTATATATTTTACAAGAATTCAATTGTAATTTTATGAGAAGTGGTAATAGGAGAAAAATGCAAGAACAAAGTCTTGATTTCGTTGTTTTCTTTGTATGTTGTTTCATCAGCCTTGGAAGATGGCGGAACCTTCCGGACCCGCTTAGACGGCAAAAGAACTTTCTGGACTCGACCTCACAACCGCCCCGCGGATCCCCGGCGCACCTTCGAGGCGCACTTCTTGTTTCCTATCGCACCCTTTTCAGTTTTTTCTTCTTGCGGTGGCCGTCTGCGGACTCGTACGCCAGCGGCGCCGATGTGAACCACACGCTGGAAATTTTCAAGACGATTTTCTTAATAAATTATTGCAAAAGACTGACAGACGCCTCCGGGGGCGAGCGGGCGCATTTCCCGATGGGCGCCGCTCGTCCATACGGGAAACGGCCGTGCGGTAGCTGCCATTACTGTACAGCATGTCTCCATGGTTACCAACAAGTCAATAAACACAAATGACACAATAGACATTGCTTTATTTAGCGGCTAATGGTTAGCATTGGCGGTGTTCCGTGAACGCAGCGCGACCTCTTTCGCTGGCTAGCAGGCGAGCTTGTTGATGCTCGCCAAAGCAAAACGCGTCGTGGCTCGACTTCGTGCTTCTCGACAAACAGAAGTTTTCTTCACTTGAATCACTTACGAGCTTTTATGTCGAGCCAATCTCTTGACATCAGTTGGCTAATGCTGCTGTTGTGTACTAAAATATTTGCTTGTCCTTATTTTATCATGATTTCAAATTCAATTTATTCAAACTATACAGTGAACCTCCACATATTTGCAGTGTGAAATTCGTCTCGTTGCTGATTTTTTTTTTTCTTTTTTTGGGGGGGGGGGGGGGGGGCGACTCCACATCATAGAAATTGTAGCTTTGGTGCCATCTGGAGGTATATTGGTGCCATTTAACTTGGTGAGACTGAGGGGAGGCGCTTCAAAATCCCAAACGTCAAATTTGGTCGGGCCATATTTTTGGGTAAGAGAAGAAATGCTTTGCCGCCATCATGTGAGGTGTATAGGCAATTACAAGCCTTTACGGGTGGGCGTGGATTGTGTGGCAGGATTCGGTCGTTCTTGGTCCCGGCCAATAGCGGGGCTTCTTCACTGTGGCGGACCAATCAAATGCCGGGCAGCGCTTAAAAGTTGTCATAATTGTAACCGTATGATGAGGTGACGCTGCGTTGAGGCTTTGCACTGGAAAGCGGAACTTCCATGTGGTGAAAATGAGTTTTGGACGTCCGAAATGGACGAGTGAAGCTACTCAATTAACTCCATGAACGCTCTGCATTGTTCATAATGGCGTCTGGTTAAGCGTCGTCGTCGTCGTCGTCGTCGCTGCCCGCCAGGCTGCTGTCGGTCGACTTGGTTTCCTCGTCGTCGCCATGTTTTCCCTCAGGCTGCTGCTGCTGCTGCTGCTGCTGCTGCGACGTCTGCGTTTGCGGCGCGCTGCCGGAAGCTTCGGCGGCGGGGCCCCCTGCCGGAAGAGAGGGGGCGGGGCCCCCCGCCAGCTGCGCCGCCTCCAGGAAGGAGGACCAACCCTTCAGACGCTCCTCACGTTCGCGGCTCGTCTCCTCCACCTTGACATACACACGCGCGCCACATGACAGCATCACCATGGCAACCAGGGTTCTTTAATCTGGTATTTATATTATCAAGGGGCCTGAAATATTTGTTTTATTAAATTGGGGACATTCTAAAATTATTTTTTTTTATTTTTTGTTTTAGGAAATAACTGGTTAACTTTATTGTAAATATTAAAATTATTCTACATATATAATTATCAATTTGTTTTACAAATTGACTGAATCAATTTGTTCATAAATAACGAAATAACCAATTCTACATATACGGTATATTGAACAATGTTGGATTTATGAAATCATTGGCTATGTTCATCTGAAATGAAAATCTGAATGAGAATGATTAGTTTTTCAAATGAACTGTTACTGTCATATAGGAATGGCAAAGGCCCCGCCCCCTCGTACCTGATAGTCGGTGTTCCCGTCCCAGAGCGTCGCGGCGAGCTGCCGTCCGGCGAACCAGCGCCCGTGGAAGGACGCCACGCAGGCGTCGGCGTGTTCCTGCTCCTTGAAGGCCACCGACGCCACGCCGTCCGGGTGGCGCTGGCGACCGCACAACAACACGCTCAACATCCGGAACGGCCGATCGCGACGGGCGGGCGGGCGGCACTCACGTCGAACAGGATGACCTTCTTGACCTCGCCGAACTTCTCGCACTCCGAGCGCAGGTCGTCGCGGTACTCGTTCAGGACCAGGGGGTCCTCCTGACACACACACAGGGCATTTATGCGTATGCATAACTGTGTGTGTGTGTGTGTGTGTGTGTGTGTGTGCGTGCGCGCGCAGGCACACCTCAAAGTCACCGGGGTGGAACATGTTCCTGACGATGACAACCTTCTCGTGTCGCTTCCTGGCGTCCGCTTGCTTCTCGGGCCGCCAGTCCAACTGCCTGCCGGGACGGACGGACGGTTAGCCGTTCTGTCGGGACTATTGCTTGAAACGCGGCTGCAGCGGTATTTCGCCACGCACGGGCGACTATCAAAGCACCCGCGCACCTCCTGACTGGAAGTTATGCTCCCGAGATGGAAATTCCCCAGACTTTGTGGGCAGAGGGAGCCAGACAGACCGACGCGGAACGTTCTGGTGAGACGCTTGCTGAAGCGTCCCCAGTGCACTTTTTAAGACGGAATTGAACTCCTTTCTCGGCCCGATCCCCGACTCCCTCCTCGAGCTTATCCGCAAAACGAGCAGAAATACAGTACGGACACACGCACTTTTGCTGCTGCTGCATCTTCTTGCGGTACTCCTTGTTCTTCTTCTTCTTCTTGCTGGCGTCGTATTGACCTTTGAGCTGGAAGCGAGCCACCTCCACGTGCAGCTTGTAACCTCTGACCTCAGACTCGTCCAGAAGGCGCACGGCCAACTCCACCGACTCCCTCTGAACGCACGCGCACACACACACACACAAACACAGTTAGCCTCCCCCCCCAAAAAACCAACTCATTGGTTGTAATGTGTATTTGAATTAGCAAAAATACCACTCAGTAATTTTGTACGTTAACGCCACCACGAAATGAAATGACGTCGCTTACTGCCATTGACGAGCATTCTCGAGTTTTGCGGCGGGGTCTGATGCCACGCTTTGTCGTCGTCAAGCTTGCAGACAAAGTTAATGAGGCACAACCGCCCGCGGATGGCGGCGACGCACCGTTTTCGGATCGAAACGACTCCCGGTTCGCCGAGCCCCACCCACGCATCGCATCGCGCGTGTTGCGAGGAGGAAACGGTGGCCTTCGCAGCCAGACCGCAAAACCGTGCGCGCGTGTGTCCTAAAAAGCACAACAAAGATCTTGGAGGTTTGAGGCTTCATGAAATGAAAGCACTTTTCAGATGTTACGTTTGCCACCAAAGCAAAAAATATTTGCACGGGAAGTCGCTGTTCTGCTTGCTCGATTTCTTTTTTTTCTCCACAAAAGCTTGATTACTCCACTTTCTGGGACAAATACCCGCATTTCGTAAAACCTACCATGACAAAAAAAAACCAACAACAACAAAAAAAAGCCTTTACGTTCTACTGTTGATTAATAAGAAAGGAAAACAGGTAGAATCTTTTTGGCTGGCGAAAGAAGAGTCTATTGTTTCTTTGAGTAGACCGGCAGAAAATCGTGCAACGCAATATAAATGCTCAAAAATGGCTGGCAGTGAAATGAACCATTTTTGTCACAGCATCAACTGCATGCTGCTCCTTCTGGTCTGCCCGCCTTGGCCACTTGGGGGCAGTATAACGCCAACAGACAGCTATACTGTCCATTCAGACTCAGAGGCAGCGCTCGCCTCTTTGCAGCGGCCAATCATATTGCAGCGGCGCACGTCCCGCCGAGTGGGATAACGTCGCGACTCTTCTCCCAGCTCGTCAGTACGGCACTAATATTGGCCACTCTACGCAGAGGAGAAAGAGTATATGACAGTTAGAACTGTCTGTCTACATGTTGTGCAACCATTTGTGTTCAGTCTGTTGCTTAAAGCAGCGCAACCCAGATGTTTAGCGAGCAGGCCTCTCTGAAGGTAGTTTGTCCACTTTAAATACACAGGATGTCAATAAAATGGTCTTTGTTTTATGTTTAGTTCAGTTGGGAGTGGCACTTAAAGCTCGAAAGCACTTTCGAATGAAATAGGAACCATTTGCCAAACTTGTAAAACGAGTCAAGTTCACTGCCGGCAGACTCCGCTCGCACTGCAAGTTGCAGCAAGAATTCGGCCCAACGACCAAAGCGGCAGCTCGTGTGTGGAAACCCGGAAGCGGAGCCCCCCGTATAACCAGGAGGATAAGCGGACGGTCCCGAAGGTGGCCGCGCTCGGAGGTCGTCCGTAGTGACCTTGAGGTAGCAGCACAGTCCGTCTCCTTTCAGGTTCCCGTCCTGGTCCTTGTACAGTTTGACCTTGTAGTCCTCGCTGAGCGGGTCCCGCATGACGATGCCGCACTTGGACATCAGAGCCACGAACTCCTCGGGGCTGGTGTCGGGGGGGAGGCCTGCGCACGCACGGGTCGACCCGTCAGAGGAGGACAACGGGGAAACATGCGGAGCGGTCGCCACCCACCTGTCACGTACACGTTGGTGTTCTTGTCGTCCTCCATGTCGAACCAGCCTGCAACATTGCCACCTTTTAATGCGTCATGTCTCACACTTCTCAGGTTGAGCGTTCGAATTCCAGCCTTCCCGCCTTGGCCAGTTGTCCCTGCGCTTAAATACGTTTTCCTCCCACATTCCAAAAACGTGACAATAACCATTCATCCGTTTCCCAAAAAAACAACAACAAATGTTTTTCGTAATGCTTCTATAATGCTGGTGTGCACGCCTTGGCCACCTGGGGGCAGTGTAATACAGATATTGGGAGACAAACTGACTCCGTTAGCTGCAGTAATAATTGTCATTCTTTGCAGAGGATAAAGAAAATACGCCTGTGGCGAGTATTGGTATTTTGTCTGTTGACGTGTGTTGCCGCAACGCTTATGTTCCAATACCCGTTGCTTGCGCATTATGACGCCGATTGCGATCCGTTAGGCCGTCATCTGCGTTGGTCCAAATACACAAAGTGTAATTGTGTTGCTTTGCTGTTCACATCGAGAGTGTAGAAAAAAGCTTGAGATTCTTGATGAGAATAATCAACCATCTTCTCCTTACCAGGATCTGCTTTCCTCTTCTCTGCTCTCTGCTTGCCGTCTTTGGCCGCCGCACTCTTTTGCTGCTCTGAGATGAGCTCTCGCGCGCCCGCCTCCTCCCTCGCCGCCGCCGCCGCCGCCGCCGGCCGCTTCTCCGTTTCCGTCGCGGCGCCACCGGCGTCCGGGTCGCCCTCCCGGACAAAGCCGTAGTTGGCCTGGTAAGCCGCCATGAAGTCCTCCGTGATCTGAACACAAGGACGACGACGTCAACGTCAACTTCCCGCACGACGCGTGCGGCGACGTGAGCGTTCGGCGTACTTTGGGGAACCAGGCCTTCTTGTCGTGGTCCCAGTCGTAAACGGTGCCGTCGTCGGGGTCCGTGTACGTGAACGCGTCGGAACCGGCCTGGCTTCTCCTGCTGTAGAGCTCCTGGAGGCGCAGCTGCTCCTCAAACTCTTTGTTGGCCTCGCCGCTCATCTACAACAGAAACGCCATCATCATCCTCAACGTTTTGAATCATTCAAACGATCGATACACAACACCAACACAGTGACATCGCCTCATGAAAATACTCCTCTTACAAACCCGATTTACAATGTTGTCCTTTCACAATTTTTTTCCAAACAACACGGAATTGTGCAACGAGCTAACACCAGAAATAATGAACGTGAGATCACGGCCATTTTTTCAAAATCCCCTGGAAAAATATCTAACCCAATTCTCCTTGGTCATATTATACGATTCTTATGGAAATATTGAAATTCAATGTATTCAAGTTTCGTTTTAAATGACATTTTTATGGAGGTCATATCGATGCAATTGAATTATCAAAACGTGCATCCTCCTCGCTTGGGCCTATTAATCAAGTTTTCAATTGTTTACTTAGTAGTCAAAGGATATATGGCGGCACGGCGGTCGACCGGTTAGTGCATCTGCCTCACAGTTCTGAGGATCCGGGTCCAAATCCGGCCTCGCCTGTGTGGAGTTTGCATGTTCAGAACATGCAAACGTCACACAGGCATGAAAATTGATTTGAACAGAAAGGAAGCAATCTGGAAGACTCTGAAGATTACAATAAATCAAAATAAACGTTTTTTTTTTCCACCGCTCAAGTACACGTTGCTTTACAAATGTAAGATTCAAATGAAATTAGCTTTTTTTGTTTTGGCCTGCAACTTGAGCCAGGCCCATCTCCACCTGCACCCGATGCCGACTTCAAGCCGTGCCACATGAAGAGCATCCTCCTCTTTAAGCGCTCTCATTCTGGAAAAGAATTGACTCGAATCGTTGTCTGTTTGACTTCATTTTTACACTACGACCGACTTCTAATGCATAAAATAAATGAGCAATAGTTGATGGCGAACGACATTTCGATCATTGCAACGGAGTAAAAGTAGCGTTACTTCTTAACAGCAGAAGCGGCGGAGGTGTTTTTTGTGGTCCCGTCAATTCCTGTGACTTTTCCAAAGCGCACAGGCGGAACCTCGCGTATTAGTCCGCCGCGGAGGTCGACGTGCGGATGCCGGCCGGATGCGTGGAACGAATCTCGCTGCCAGCGTTCGAAGAGTACGAAACAGCCTACGACGACAGCGACCCCCGGGAAAACAGGAACAACTCATCGGATCTATCCGATTCACGGAAAGGGCCTATTTCGAGTTCAAAACGGCAAATTTGCATGCATGTGTTCTTCCGGTGCCTGCGTGGGTTTTCTCCTGACACTCCGGTTTCCTCCCACATCCCAAAAACATGCGCGCGACGCTAACCGAAGACTCTAAATCGCCTGTAGGTGTGAATGTGAATGGTTGTTTGTCGATGTGTGTGTGCCCTGCAGTTGGCTGGCGACCAGTTCGGGGTGGAACCCGCCTCTCGCCCGGAGTCAGCTGGGATCGGCTCCGGCACGCTCGCGACCCGCGTGAGGAGAAGCGCGACAGCAAATGGAGATATATGCATAGAAAATCTCAGGACATGTCTCGATTTGACAAGGTTTGCATTTTTAAACCGTACACATTTTTGCCACTCGTAAATCTGATGGAATCGCATATTCTGCTCTAGTTTGGTGGTTAGGGTTTTGTGGTGCAGTCATCTCAAATGTGAGCACACTCGCTCGGAGTGTCAACAAATTCGAGCAGTTGAATTATTTTGGTGCATGGACGCGATTGCTATTTTTACCACCACACGCACACTTGATGCTAAATTAGCTGTACTCGGCAAGCCTTACCTTCGCACGGCCTCGGATGGTCAAATGCTGAAGAGAAGGTGCCGACGTAAGCAGAACAAACTCCTAAATAACTAACATTCTTTTGGAGGAAAGTGTTTTGACTGGAATTTCTTGAAGCTAATGACGCTATGCTAACGTTTAGCTGGACGAATTCGCGGCGAGGCTTGAATCAAATACGTCCGGGGTCGGAGTGCCACTGCGCATGCGTGTCTAGTCTCCAAGGAGCGCTCGATTTGCGTGCTTTAGCTACCTCCGCGAGTAGCAACGGTTTTCAGACGCCAAACAACCACCACCCCCGCCCGCACGTTTGGTTCGGGTCATTAAATCGATCGTACATGCTGAAGCGACACGGTCAGTGTCAATCGGGCTAGTTTGGAGTTAGCCAGCTAGCTGGTTGAAGTCAAGTCCAACAGTCGGAGAGCGACTCGAGCTGTTCTCGGAGGATGGCGGAGGGCGGCGGGAGCGTAGACCCGGCCGGCCTGCCCCCGGGGGACCCCCAGCTCATCGCCATGATCGTGGAGCACCTGAAGAACCGAGGACTTTTCGACGAGTTCCGCCGCGACTGCCTGGCCGACGTCGACACCAAGGTAGCCGCAGCCGTGCTAACTAAGCTACATGCTAACCCACGGCCAATATATCGACAATTATTACATTTGTATTGGACTGGGGAGGTTAGTATTATTATCACCGTTTATTTTTGTTCGTTGAGTTTTGCCTCGAATGTGTGCGAGTCACACCGCCCACCATGTTTCTTGCAACTGCATGTCGTACATTCAAACATTGATGGCGTTCGTTTGGTTTTCTGGCTCACTGTAATCGTAATGAAAATAAATACGTTGGCTCGCAGGCGGCCCGGTCGAGCACGCCCGCCTCACAGTCGTGAGGTTGCGGGTTCCAATCCGGCCCCGCCTGTGTGGAGTTCGCAAGTTCTCCCCGTGCCTGGGTGGCCCCCAAACACGCCTGCTCGGTTAAGCGAAGACTCGAAATCGCCCGTAGGCGCGAATGATCGTTTGTTTCTATGCGCCCCGCGATTGGCTGGCGACCAGTTCGGCTGGGACAGGCGCCAGCACGCCAGCACGCCCGCGGCCCGTGGCCCGCGGCCCGTGGCCCGTGGCCCGCGGCCCGCGGCCCGTGGCCCGCGGCCCGCGGCCCGTGGCCCGCGGCCCGCGGCCCGTGGCCCGCGGCCCGCGGCCCGCGTGAGGAGAAGCGCTACGGAAAAGGGTGGATGGAACCGGACATTGGATCGTCAAGCCGCACTCGTGTTGTTTGCAATACGCCGCAGGCGCCAAACGCAAGCACGTCTTGCCAGAGAATCTGCACTGAAATTGCTCTTTATTTTCACTTCTAACAAACTTTTCAAACACTTTTTTTCCACCGAATCTTTGCAACATGACTTAAACAACAGTTGTGTACTTCAATATTTAGCCATGACAATTTTCCATGACTTCAGATTTCAAAATGAATTTGTTGTTACCACCTGAATGGCTAACGCCGCTCGATTGTAGGCGCGATTCTGTATCGTGTACATCGGGGGCGCCCAAACTTTTTGGCTCAGGGGCCACAGTGCCGTAAAAAAATTGTCATGCGGGCCAGCGTTATTAATTTGACGTGCTACCGACGAGGGGAATGCTTTTTTGTGTTTTTAGTTTCCTGTTTTACTATGCTGTCCGCTGCTAGGTAGATCTTATAACTGCCTGACCTGGATAAATGAAGGTTAAAATAAAAATTAATGAAATGCAAAATAAAGTATTTTTATGAAATTTGACTCAAACTTTATTCATCAGAATCGACAAACAACATGTTTGCATTCATGTGAAGGGTGCTACCGAGATCTGGACTGCAGTCAATGGGGCGGGTCTGGCTCAAAAGCGGTGGTTTTCATGCGCAAGATGTCACGCAGGTGGGAGTCACTTGGTCTTGTCCTCGCGCGGTTCTTATTCATGTTCGTGACCGAGAATGTCTTCTCGCACAAGTACGTCGAGCCAAACGAGCCTCAACATTTTCTTAGCAAATGTACGAATCTCTCGGGACCCGTCTTTGTCCGGCCGCCGGTAAACGTTGACGAGGGAGTCGTCGGTACCGGCTGCGACACTCCGTGTCACACTGCAGCTCAATGAGCTCCAGCTGCAGGTGGGCTGGAACGTCACCGAGATCCACGGAAACGGTTTGGCGCATAGAACTTGTTGGTGAATAATACAATGGAGTTTTGTAGCTTTACCTCCTTCTTCGCTTTCTTTGTGACACACTCGGGTTGATAATCCACTGTGCTGCGCCATCCGTAATAATCCCCGTGATTTTATTCCACTTTAATTTTACGTCATGTACGGCGGAACAAACGGAAGCAAATAAATCTTTCCCTCTTGTTTGGTCCTGAAGGCTCCGGAGGTCAAGTAGCTCTTCACGCACGTTCATTTCACTGTCCGCTCCTCTAAAACAAAATCCGGAACTGAGCGCTGTCGGACGCATCCGTGCTTTCGTCACAGACTCACGAAAAAAATTCAAACTCCGCTCCTTTTGCGTCCAACGGTCTCTTAATATCAGAAGAAACTTCTTCTTGGCCTCTTCGTGACACGGTGCTACGAGCCAGGAAAACATTGGCGAACTGTTGCTTTTTCTCAGGACAAATGTTCTCCACCATTTTCATCACACAGTCTTGAATAAATTCGCCCTCAGTAAAAGGTTCGCGGTGCTCGGCAATCGGCGTTGCCACCTCGTAGCTCGCCTTTGTTGCATTTTCATTCGACTCGCTGGCTCTTGTGAAAAAGCGTCGCTGTGCCGTTAAACCGGCTTCCAGTTGCTTCCGTTTTTCACTGCGTTCGTTCCCAGTTAGCTCGTCGTAATTAGCGTGTTCCGTCTGGTCGTGCCTCTCGGCCACAGTCTCTCGGCAAATTAGGCACACGCGGTTGTTTGGAAACTCGGTGAAAAAATATTCAGACTTCCATTTGTCCTGGAAACGTCGGCCCTCGCTATCAACTTTCCTTTTCGTACTTCCGGTTGCCATTTTAGAAATGGGCAAAAAACAGATCATGCGCAAAACGGCCCCACGAGACTTCAGCCACAAGTTTACTGCCATCCTGTGGTGAAATATAAAATTGCGCGTGTATTTTGTACTGCCGGGCCACATATTATTGGTTTTATGACAGAGGCTTCGGGCCAGTGGAAATATGAACACGGACTTTGGGCATGTCTGGTGTGCATGAACCCCCTGGCGCCCCCTTTTGGCCAATTGAAACCTAGTAAAACTCCTGTAATTTGTAATTCCTTTTGATTTAATGCGTGAAAGGGTTTTCACTCTAGATTCAACACTCGACCATTTTTGTTTCTCAAGTTTTCCACCAGATGACATCGTTTATCCATTTTAGGACAAGGGAGCAGTTTCATGTCTCCCAAAGAGCGTTGAGCTGAGCAAATGAATGCCGCCATTTTGAAGAATTGGCGATGCCCTCTGGTGGCCAGCAAGTAGAATTACACTTTCCGTTTTTTTTACTCGACATTTCTGGGGCCAAAAATGGCCAAAGAATGGGTTAGCGTGAAGGATAATTAAATCCTACATGGTGCGCTGTTGCTTCATGTTTTGTCTGCGCACAATCCTAAATTCGTTGTCGTCGTCGTCGCTGCTGATTGCAGCCGGCCTACCAGAACCTTCGTCAGAAGGTGGACAACTTTGTGACGTCGCACCTGAGCACTCAGGACTGGAAGGCGTCCATCAACAAGAACCAGATGAGGAACGGACTCAGACAAAGTGTGGTCCAGTAAGTCGCCGCCGACGGTCATCGGGTACTTTTTGTGTGCGTGTTTGCTGACGAGCGGTGCGGTTTGTGCGCGGAGGTCGGGCATGTTGGAGTCGGGGGTGGACCGGATCATCACTCAGGTGGTGGACCCCAAGATGAACCACACCTTCAGACCGCACATCGAGACGGCCATCCAAGACTTCCTGTCGGGAGACAAGAAGGATGAGCGCGCCGCCGCCGAACCGTTCCCAGCAGCCGTCCGAGGAACCCGAAACCCCTTAAGGTGGTCGCACGGGCCGCTCGGGATGTGGATTGTGCCTGTTGAGGAGCGGGACACGACGCGTGATGATGATGACATCGCACACGTGACGCGTCCTCTCCGAACTTTCCGTGTCGATGTTCCTTCTGGTGAACTCCGACGTGACCGTGACCCGCATTCAACTTCTCTGACAACACTTTTGTTCCTTTTGTGACAATTTATTTGAATGAATCCATTCTGTTCACAATGTGACATTTTCTCAAACGTTTGACATTTTTCCAATGAATTAGAAGACAAACATCCATCCATCCGTTCATTTTGTAAAGCGCTTTTCTTCTCCTCTTCAGATTAGTTCAGGTGCATCAGTCTTTTGAGTTCAGGGGTCACGTTCACCCAAGTGGGCCGGACCAGTTTATTGGTGGCGCAATAAGCTAAAGACGACGACGACTACTCAAGATTTTTCCTATTGTTTTGCCGCAAATAATTACGAGTAGGCTTGAAAAATAATGACATTTCTTGATCATTATCTTGTTTCAAATCATGAAAAATCTGAACTTTCTGAACAAAATCGATTTCAACTTTTTATTTTGAATCGGTTTCCATTCTCAGATGTGCAACTTCCAGATCTCAGCAGATCTATAAACGCTATGTACCTTCTTTTTCTCAAACAACTAAAGATCTAGAAGTCAACGGAAATGTCGACGAGCTCGACGGACTCGTCGGCCCTACGAACTCAAAGTGGGAACGTCGGAAAGGACGAGGGTGCGCTCGCCCCCTGCCGTGTAAACGCCCACACGAAAATGCAAACGAGTTGCGGCAGTGCACGAAAGCAACATCGAAGGCTTCCGCCGAAGCGATCGGAAGCTCTTGACCGACTTATTGCGATATTCAGTCTTCAAAGATTTCTGCAGGACGAATTAATTTTCACAGCGATCAAATGTCACGTCAGTGCAACCTCCGGTGACAAAATTAGCTACAACTGTTATTGGCAACATTGCCAAGAGTGTACAAGTACAGCGTGGAGTCACCGCCAAACCTGTCTGCTCTCGCGCATAAAAACCCTTGTTCGTGACTCCACGTTCCAATTTAGTCAGCGAACAATAACTAATGTCTACATTTACAGATACACTTGCATAGGAACGTACCTGTGACTAGTGAATATTATTTGACGGGGGGACGACGACGACATGTTAAAACCAATTTGAGACGCTCCACGTCTACTTAGCCAAGCAATATCGAAGCAGACCCCCCCAAAAAATCTCAATCTCTCAAGTCAAAATCCCAGCAAAGCAAAACGTTTTTTTCTTCTGACAACGTTTCTTAATAAAAATACATATATATATATCGTGGTACCTTGCAACATTCAAATGTGTTTAGAAGTCGAAAATGGTGTGACAAATTAAAAAAAAATTCATTTTCTAGCTTGGTGCTAAGGCGCTATATGTTCAAGTGAGTTGAGGAGCTTCGTTGAGACAACTGATTAAAACGTGCAGCGGGTTGTAAATGTCCCCCGGGCGGCGCTTGGGCCACCCGTGCACTAGGGGGCAGAGCTGAGCTCGTCTTAATGACGTCCAACAACTTTTCAAGGCCGCCGCCGGCGCGATGGGAGGCCATCGGCATCCAAAGTCCCGTTGCTAGGACACGTCTGCGCGTCCGCCATACCGGATGTGTCAAATGCTTTTCCGGACACTCGCGCAAAATGTGTCTCATTCACACAATAATCCAGTTGGGAAACAAAAACAATAAAAGTCACTTTGAAATGATTCTTCCCATATATTTTGGAATACTTACCATCGCTGTAAACACTCCCAAAAACAGGAGTTTACATTCGTCATAGTTAGGGATGTTCGATAGCACTTTTTCTTCACACCGATACCAGTACGAGAACTCATTTTGGAGTACTCGCCGATACCACTCGTACTTTTGATCAAGACGTATTCAATTTCAATTTACATGATGAAATACAATCGTGAAGACATCTTGCTTTCTTTTCTTACTCGACCTCAATTTGTTGCATCGGTGGCAGGCGTCAGCAGCCTTCACGAGTGCCCGATACCGTAAAATAAAGCCGATATCGCTAATGATAATCAAATGAAATATGATTTAGTTTGCGCCTGTCTGGTTACCTCACATTCATACAGAGCGCACACACCAGTTTGTCTGATTGTGTGTCAAAAATGACCACAAACAATAACAGATCGTAAAATAAGCCCGTGACATTTTGAAATAATGAGCACAAACACTCATGTTCACATTGAACTGATTTTAATGGCTTCTTTTGATCCTCGACTATTTCAGCGATCAACTCTTGTCATGTCGTAACGTTACTCGTAGTAGACGATGTCGTAACGTCGTCGTAACAGCCGTCGCTTCACTTTTGACACATTCAAGATGGCGGCGACGTTTACGGAGGGTTCGGCCCAAGTCGGCGTCTATTTCGATTTGATGTCTATGGAGCACCGCGGCCGGCGTGTTAGCCTGCTGAAAGCGTCGCGCCGTGATGATTGGCTGACACTGACCACGCCCAATCAATCACACACAAGAAGATAACAGACCCTGACTGGCTGAAGAAGAAGAGCTTCAGCATCCACGTTTATTATTGGACAAAGTAGCACACTGAACACCTCCAAAGAAGAGAACAACATTTACTGGCGGGAATTCTCTCTCCTTTCTTTTCCTCGACTGGAAAAAAATGCCACAGAGTTCCCATCTTGTCCCAACACACGCACGCACGCACCCACACAGACGCGCACACACGCTTGACAGCCAGTCACTGTCAGTCAGCCGGTGGTTGACCCCCACACAACTGACAAAGTCTGCTACTTCAGTCGAGGTGGTTCTGAGCGGATTTGAGTCGGTGTTGACCGTAAACGGGCGGCGGGCGCGGCCGAGGCGGACGCCGCGCCCGCCCGCTGTGTTTTTTTATTGATTTGTTGTCGAGCGTGAAAAGTAGTTTGAGAGAAGGCCATAAAGTCCAGATTGAATCTTGGTTGTTGGCGTGCCATTTACAGTACAGTGATATAGAACTTCTAAGCCCCACCCCCTCGTTAACTCACAAGTAGAAATCAGTTTACAAACGCGAACAATATAGCATCGAGCTCTCGAGGCTGTACATCACCCTGAAGAAAGTCAAAAGCACAATCGCTTTTCCATAGGAAACCTCATCTCAAGGCAAATGGATGGCCGCCACGCCCGGGACGTAGACCCGGCCCGTTCCGGACGAGACGACGGGCTTCCCGGGAACCGCCCCGACATGGTCGTAGACCCCATCCAGCCAGGTCGTAGACCGTGACGTGGA